>NW_024395991.1:0-38559 GCF_016617805.1 Bactrocera tryoni
GTTAGATAATTTAAGGAGCTTTTAGAAAAGCCCTCAACCTGTTTTCTATCCCTACCAGGAGCGTGGCAATAGTGTTCACAAACAAATGTAGTGTTTTGAGAAAAATCACATGTTTGTTTCAACTTTGTAATCGCCCTAGCGGCTAAAGTATTCGACGTAGGTGGGTCAAATAAATAGCATCGGTTAGATAATTTAAAGGAGCTTTTAGAAAAGCCCTCAACCTGTTTTCTATCCTTACCAGGAGCGAGGCAATAGTGCTCACAAAAAATGTAGTGTTTTGAGAAAAATCACATGTTTGTTTCAACTTTGTATACGCTCTAGCTTCTAACGTATTCGACGTAGGTGGGTCAAATAAATAGCATCGGTTAGATAATTTAAGGAGCTTTTAGAAAAGCCCTCAACCTATTTTCTATTCCTACCAGGAGCGTGGCAATAGTGTTCACAAACAAATGTAGTGTTTTGAGAAAAATCACATGTTTGTTTCAACTTTGTAAACGCTCTGGCGGCTAAAGTATTCGATGTAGGTGGGTCAAATAAATAGCATCGGTTAGATAATTTAAGGAGCTTTTAGAAAAGCCCTCAACCTGTTTTCTATCCCTACCAGGAGCGTGGCAATAGTGTTCACAAACAAATGTAGTGTTTTGAGAAAAATCACATGTTTGTTTCAACTTTGTAAACGCTCTGGCGGCTAAAGTATTCGATGCAGGTGGGTCAAATAAATAGCATCGGTTAGATAATTTAAGGAGCTTTTAGAAAAGCCCTCAACCTATTTTCTATTCCTACCAGGAGCGTGGCAATAGTGTTCACAAACAAATGTAGTGTTTTGAGAAAAATCACATGTTTGTTTCAACTTTGTAAACGCTCTAGCAGCTAAAGTATTCGACGTAGGTGGGTCAAATAAATAGCATCGGTTAGATAATTTAAGGAGCTTTTAGAAAAGCCCTCAACCATTTCTATCCCTACCAGGAGCGTGGCAATAGTGTTCACAAACAAATGTAGTGTTTTGAGAAAAATCACATGTTTGTTTCAACTTTGTAAACGCTCTAGCGGCTAAAGTATTCGACGTAGGTGGGTCAAATAAATAGCATCAGTTAGATAATTTAAGGAGCTTTTAGAAAAGCCCTCAACCTATTTTCTATCCTACCAGGAGCGTGGCAATAGTGTTCACAAACAAATGTAGTGTTTTGAGAAAAATCACATGTTTGTTTCAACTTTGTAAACGCTCTAGTGGCTGAAGTATTCGACGTAGGTCGGTCAAATAAAGAGCATCGGTTGGATAATTTAAGGAGCTTTTAGAAAAGCCCTCAACCTATTTTCTATCCCTACCTGGAGCGTGGCAGTAGTGTTCGCAAACAAATTAAGTGTTTTGAGAAAAATCACATGTTTGTTTCAACTTTGTAAACGCTCTAGCGGCTAAAGTATTCGACGTAGGTCGGTCAAATAAAGAGCATCGGTTGGATAATTTAAGGAGCTTTTAGAAAAGCCCTCAACCTATTTTCTATCCCTACCTGGAGCGTGGCAGTAGTGTTCGCAAACAAATTAAGTGTTTTGAGAAAAATCACATGTTTGTTTCAACTTTGTAAACGCCCTAGCGGCTAAAGTATTCGACGTAGGTGGGTCAAATAAATAGCATCGGTTGGATAATTTAAGGAGCTTTTAGAAAAGCCCTCAACCTATTTTCTATCCCTACCTGGAGCGTGGCAGTAGTGTTCACAAACAAATTAAGTGTTTTGAGAAAAATCACATGTTTGTTTCAACTTTGTAAACGCCCTAGCGGCTAAAGTATTCGACGCAGGTGGGTCAAATAAATAGCATCGGTTAGATAATTTAAAGGAGCTTTTGGAAAAGCCCTCAACCTATTTTCTATCCCTACCAGGAGCGTGGCAATAGTGTTCACAAACAAATGTAGTGTTTTGAGAAAAAACATATGTTTGTTTCAACTTTGTAAGCGCTCTAGCGGCTGAAGTATTCGACATAGGTGGGTCAAATAAATAGCATCGGTTAGATAATTTAGGGTTCTTTTAGAAAAGCCCTCAACCTATTTTCTATCCCTACCAGGAGCGTGGCAATAGTGTTCACAAACAAATGTAGTGTTTTGAGAAAAATCACATGTTTGTTTCAACTTTGTAAACGCTCTAGCGGCTGAAGTATTCGACGTAGGTGGGTCAAATAAATAGCATCAGTTAGATAATTTAAGGAGCTTTTAGAAAAGCCCTCAACCTGTTTTCTATCCTACCAGGAGCGTGGCAATAGTGTTCTGAAACAAATGTAGTGTTTTGAGAAAAATCACATGTTTTGTTTCAACTTTGTAAACGCTCTAGCGGCTAAAGTATTCGACGTAGGTGGGTCAAATAAATAGCATCAGTTAGATAATTTAAAGGAGCTTTTAGAAAAGCCCTCAACCTATTTTCTATCCCTACCAGGAGCGTGGCAATAGTGTTCACAAACAAATGTAGTGTTTTGAGAAAAATCACATGTTTGTTTCAACTTTGTAAACGCTCTAGCGGCTAAAGTATTCGACGTAGGTGGGTCAAATAAATAGCATCGGTTAGATAATTTAAGGAGCTTTTAGAAAAGCCCTCAACCTTTTTCTCTATCGCTACCAGGAGCGTGGCAATAGTGTTCACAAACAAATGTAGTGTTTTGAGAAAAATCACATGTTTGTTTCAACTTTGTAAACGCTCTGGCAGCTAAAGTATTCGACGTAGGTGGGTCAAATAAATAGCATCGGTTAGATAATTTAAGGAGCTTTTAGAAAAGCCCTCAACCTATTTTCTATCCCTACCAGGAGCGTGGCAATAGTGTTCACAAACAAATGTAGTGTTTTGAGAAAAATCACATGTTTGTTTCAACTTTGTAAACGCTCTAGCGGCTAAAGTATTCGACGTAGGTGGGTCAAATAAATAGCATCAGTTAGATAATTTAAGGAGCTTTTAGAAAAGCCCTCAACCTATTTTCTATCCCTACCAGGAGCGTGGCAATAGTGTTCACAAACAAATGTAGTGTTTTGAGAAAAATCACATGTTTGTTTCAACTTTGTAAACGCTCTAGCAGCTAAAGTATTCGACGTAGGTGGGTCAAATAAATAGCATCGGTTAGATAATTTAAGGAGCTTTTAGAAAAGCCCTCAACCATTTTCTATCCCTACCAGGAGCGTGGCAATAGTGTTCACAAACAAATGTAGTGTTTTGAGAAAAATCACATGTTTGTTTCAACTTTGTAAACGCTCTAGCAGCTGAAGTATTCGACGTAGGTGGGTCATATAAATAGCGTCGGTTATATAATTTAAGGAGCTTTTAGAAAAGCCCTCAACCTGTTTTCTATCCCTACCAGGAGCGTGGCAATAGTGTTCACAAACAAATGTAGTGTTTTGAGAAAAATCACATGTTTGTTTCAACTTTGTAAACGCTCTAGCGGCTAAAGTATTCGATGTAGGTGGGTCAAATAAATAGCATCGGTTAGATAATTTAAGGAGCTTTTAGAAAAGCCCTCAACCTGTTTTCTATCCTACCAGGAGCGTGGCAATAGTGTTCACAAACAAATGTAGTGTTTTGAGAAAAATCACATGTTTGTTTCAACTTTGTAAACGCTCTAGCGGCTAAAGTATTCGATGTAGGTGGGTCAAATAAATAGCATCGGTTAGATAATTTAAGGAGCTTTTAGAAAAGCCCTCAACCGTTTTCTATCCCTACCAGGAGCGTGGCAATAGTGTTCACAAACAAATGTAGTGTTTTGAGAAAAATCACATGTTTGTTTCAACTTTGTAAACGCTCTAGCAGCTAAAGTATTCGACGTAGGTGGGTCAAATAAATAGCATCGGTTAGATAATTTAAGGAGTTTTTATAAAAGCCCTCAACCTGTTTTCTATCCCTACCAGGAGCGTGGCAATAGTGTTCACAAACAAATGTAGTGTTTTGAGAAAAATCACATGTTTGTTTCAACTTTGTAAACGCTCTAGCGGCTAAAGTATTCGACGTAGGTGGGTCAAATAAATAGCATCGGTTAGATAATTTAAGGAGCTTTTAGAAAAGCCCTCAACCTGTTTTCTATCCCTACCAGGAGCGTGGCAATAGTGTTCACAAACAAATGTAGTGTTTTGAGAAAAATCACATGTTTGTTTCAACTTTGTAAACGCTCTAGCAGCTAAAGTATTCGACGTAGGTGGGTCAAATAAATAGCATCGGTTAGATAATTTAAGGAGTTTTTATAAAAGCCCTCAACCTATTTTCTATCCCTACCAGGAGCGTGGCAATAGTGTTCACAAACAAATGTAGTGTTTTGAGAAAAATCACATTTTGTTTCAACTTTGTAAACGCTCCTGGCGGCTAAAGTATTCGACGTAGGTGGGTCAAATAAATAGCATCGGTTAGATAATTTAAGGAGCTTTTAGAAAAGCCCTCAACCTGTTTTCTATCCCTACCAGGAGCGTGGCAATAGTGTTCACAAACAAATGTAGTGTTTTGAGAAAAATCACATGTTTGTTTCAACTTTGTAAACGCCCTAGCGGCTAAAGTATTCGACGTAGGTGGGTCAAATAAATAGCATCGGTTAGATAATTTAAGGAGCTTTTATAAAAGCCCTCAACCTATTTTCTATCCCTACCAGGATAGTGGCAATAGAGTTCACAAACAAATGTAGTGTTTTGAGAAAAATCACATGTTTGTTTCAACTTTGTAAACGCTCTAGCGGCTAAAGTATTCGACGTAGGTGGGTCAAATAAACAGCATCAGTTAGATAATTTAAGGAGCTTTTAGAAAAGCCCTCAACCTATTCTCTAACCCTACCAGGAGCGTGGCAATAGTGTTCAAAAACAAATGTAGTGTTTTGAGAAAAATCACATGTTTGTTTCAACTTGTAAACGCTCTAGCGGCTAAAGTATTCGACGTAGGTGGGTCAAATAAATAGCATCAGTTAGATAATTTAAGGTGCCTTTAGAAAAGCCCTCAACCTGTTTTCTATCCCTACCAGGAGCGTGGCAATAGTGTTCACAAACAAATGTAGTGTTTTGAGAAAAATCACATGTTTGTTTCAACTTTGTAAACGCTCTAGCGGCTAAAGTATTCGATGTAGGTGGGTCATGTAAATAGCATCGGTTAGATAATTTAAGGAGCTTTTAGAAAAGCCCTCAACCTGTTTTCTATCCCTACCAGGAGCGAGGCAATAGTGTTCACAAACAAATGTAGTGTTTTGAGAAAAATCACATGTTTGTTTCAACTTTGTAAACGCTCTAGCGGCTAAAGTATTCGATGTAGGTGGATCAAATAAATAGCATCGGTTAGATAATTTAAGGAGCTTTTAGAAAAGCCCTCAACCTTTTTTTTATCCCTACCAGGAGCGTGGCAATAGTGTTCACAAACAAATGTAGTGTTTTTTGAGAAAAATCACATGTTTGTTTCAACTTTGTAAACGCTCTAGCGGCTAAAGTATTCGATGTAGGTGGGTCATGTAAATAGCATCGGTTAGATAATTTAAGGAGCTTTTAGAAAAGCCCTCAACCAGTTTTCTATTCTGACCAGGAGCGTGACAATAGTGTTCACAAACAAATGTAGTGTTTTGAGAAAAATCACATGTTTCTTTCAACTTTGTAAACGCTCTAGCGGCTAAAGTATTCGATATAGGTGGATCAAATAAATAGCATCGGTTAGATAATTTAAGGAGCTTTTAGAAAAGCCCTCAACTTATTCTCTATCCCTACCAGGAGCGTGGCAATAGTGTTCACAAGCAAATGTAGTGTTTTGAGAAAAATCACATGTTTGTTTCAACTTTGTAAACGCTCTGGCAGCTAAAGTATTCCACGCAGGTGGATCATATAAATAGCATCGGTTAGATAATTTAAGGAGCTTTTAGAAAAGCCCTCAACCTGTTTTCTATTACTACCAGGAACGCGGCAATAGTGTTCGCAAACAAATGTAGTGTTTCGCGAAAAAACACATGTTTGTTTCAACTTTGTAAACGCTCTAGCGGCTAAAGTATTCGACGTAGGTGGATCAAATAAATAGCATCGGTTAGATAATTTAAGAAGCTTTTAGAAAAGCTCTCAACCAGTTTTCTATTCTGACCATTAGCGTGACAATAGTGTTCACAAACAAATGTAGTGTTTTGAGAAAAATCACATGTTTGTTTCAACTTTGTAAACGCTCTTGCGGCTAAAGTATTCGATGTAGGTGGATCAAATAAATAGCATCGGTTAGATAATTTAAGGAGCTTTTAGAAAAGCCCTCAACCTTTTTTTTATTCCTACCAGGAGCGTGACAATAGTGTTCACAAACAAATGTAGTGTTTTGAGAAAAATCACATGTTTGTTTCAACTTTGTAAACGCTCTAGCGGCTAAAGTATTCGATGTAGGTGGGTCATATAAATAGCATCGGTTAGATAATTTAAGGAGCTTTTAGAAAAGCCCTCCACTCATTCTCTATCCCTACCAGGAGCGCGGCAATAGTGTTCGCAAACAAATGTAGTGTTTTGAGAAAAATCACATGTTTGTTTCAACTTTGTAAACGCTCTAGCGGCTAAAGTATTCGATGCAGGTGGGTCATATAAATAGCATCGGTTAGATAATTTAAGGAGCTTTTAGAAAAGCCCTCAACTCATTCTCTATCCCTACCAGGAGCGCGGCAATAGTGTTCGCAAACAAATGTAGTGTTTTGAGAAAAATCACATGTTTGTTTCAACTTTGTAAATGCTCTAGCGGCTGAAGTATTCGACGCAGGTGGGTCAAATAAATAGCATCGGTTAGATAATTTAAGGATCTTTTAGAAAAGCCCTCAACCTGTTTTCTATCCCTACCAGGAGCGTGGCAATAGTGTTCACAAACAAATGTAGTGTTTTGAGAAAAATCACATGTCTGTTTAAACTTTGTAAACGCTCTAGCGGCTAAAGTATTCGATGTAGGTGGACCAAATAAATAGCGTCGGTTAGATAATTTAAGGAGCTTTTAGAAAAGCCCTCAACCTGTTTTCTATCCCTACCAGGAGCGAGGCAATAGTTCTCACAAACAAATGTAGTGTTTTGAGAAAAATCACATGTTTGTTTCAACTTTGTAAACGCTCTAGCGGCTAAAGTATTCGATGTAGGTGGGTCAAATAAACAGCATCGGTTAGATAATTTAAGGATCTTTTAGAAAAGCCCTCAACCTGTTTTCTATCCCTACCAGGAGCGAGGCAATAGTTCTCACAAACAAATGTAGTGTTTTGAGAAAAATCACATGTTTGTTTCAACTTTGTAAACGCTCTAGCGGCTAAAGTATTCGATGTAGGTGGATGAAATAAATAGCATCGGTTAGATAATTTAAGGAGCTTTTAGAAAAGCCCTCAACTCATTCTCTATCCCTACCAGGAGCCTGGCAATAGTGTTCACAAACAAATGTAGTGTTTTGAGAAAAATCACATGTTTGTTTCAACTTTGTAAACGCTCTAGCGGCTAAAGTATTCGATGTAGGTGGATGAAATAAATAGCATCGGTTAGATAATTTAAGGAGCTTTTAGAAAAGCCCTCAACTCATTCTCTATCCCTACCAGGAGCCTGGCAATAGTGTTCACAAACAAATGTAGTGTTTTGAGAAAAATCACATGTTTGTTTCAACTTTGTAAACACTCTAGCGGCTAAAGTATTCGACGTAGGTGGGTCAAATAAACAGCATCGGTTAAATAACTTAAGGAGCTTTTAGAAAAACCCTCATCCTATTCTCTATCCCTACCAGGACCGTGGCAATAGTGTTCACAAACAAATGTAGTGTTTTGAGGAAAATCACATGTTTGTTTCAACTTTGTAAACGCTCTAGCAGCTAAAGTATTCGATGTAGGTGGGTCAAATAAATAGCATCGGTTAGATAATTTAAGGATCTTTTAGAAAAGCCGTCAACCTGTTTTCTATCCCTACCAGGAACGCGGCAATAGTGTTCGCAAACAAATGTTGTGTTTTGATAAAAATCACATGTTTGTTTCAACTTTGTAAACGCTCTAGCGGCTAAAGTATTCCACGTAGGTGGATCAAATAAACAGCATCGGTTAGATAATTTAAGGAGCTTTTAGAAAAGCCCTCCACTTATTCTCTATCCCTACCAGGAGCGAGGCAATAGTGTTCGCAAATAAATGTAGTGTTTTGAGAAAAATCACATGTTTGTTTCAACTTTGTAAACGCTCTAGCGGCTAAAGTA
This sequence comes from Bactrocera tryoni, assembly GCF_016617805.1. Classification (NCBI taxonomy): domain Eukaryota; kingdom Metazoa; phylum Arthropoda; class Insecta; order Diptera; family Tephritidae; genus Bactrocera; species Bactrocera tryoni. Next base: position 8,157 of record NW_024395991.1, read on the forward strand.
TTCGATGTAGGTGGGTCAAATAAATAGCATCGGTTAGATAATTTAAGGAGCTTTTAGAAAAGCCCTCAACTCATTCTCTATCCCTACCAGGAGCGCGGCAATAGTGTTCGCAAACAAATGTAGTGTTTTGAGAAAAATCACATGTTTGTTTCAACTTTGTAAACGCTCTAGCGGCTAAAGTATTCGACGTAGGTGGATCAAAAAATAGCGTCGGTTAGATAATTTAAGGAGCTTTTAGAAAAGCCCTCAACTTATTCTCTATCCCTACCAGAAGCGTGGCAATAGTGTTCACAAACAAATGTAGTTTTTTGAGAAAAATCACATGTTTGTTTCAACTTTGTAAACGCTCCAGCTACTAAAGTGTTCGACGTAGGTGGGTCAAATAAAAAGCATCGGTTAGATCATTTAAGGAGCCTTTAGAGAAGCCCTCAACGCATTCTCTATTCCTACCAGAAGCGTGGCAATAGTGTTCACAAACAATTGTTGTGTTTTGAGAAAAATCACATGTTTGTTTCAACTTTGTAAACGCTCTAGCGGCTAAAGTATTCGATGTAGGTGGGTCAAATAAATAGCATCGGTTAGATAATTTAAGGAGCTTTCAGAAAAGCCCTCAAGGCATTCCCTATCCCTACCAGGAGCGTGGCAATAGTGTTCACAAACAATTGTTGTGTTTTGAGAAAAATCACATGTTTGTTTCAACTTTGTAAACGCACTAGCGGCTAAAGTATTCGATGTAGGTGGGTCAAATAAATAGCATCGGTTAGATAATTTAAGGATCTTTTAGAAAAGCCCTCAACCCATTTTCTATCTCTACCAGGAGCGAGGCAATAGTGCTCACAAACAAATGTAGTGTTTTAAGAAAAATCACCTTTTTATTTCAACTTTATAATCGCCCTAGCGGCTAAAGTATTCGACGCAGGTGGATCAAATAAATAGCATCGGTTAGATAATTTAAGGTGCCTTTAGAAAAGCCCTCAACTCATTCTCTATCCCTACCAGGAGCGCGGCAATAGTGCTCACAAACAAATGTAGTGTTTTGAGAAAAATCACATGTTTGTTTCAACTTTGTAAACGCTCTAGCGGCTAAAGTATTCGACGTAGGTGGGTCAAATAAATAGCATCGGTTAGATAATTTAAGGAGCTTTTAGAACAGCCCTCAACTCATTCTCTATCCCTACCAGGAGCGTGGCAATAGTGTTCACAAACAAATGTAGTGTTTTTAAAAAGTTACATGTTTGTTTCAACTTTGTAAACGCTCTTGCGGCTAAAGTATTCGATGTAGGTGGGTCAAATAAAAAGCATCGGTTAGATAATTTAAGGAGCTTTTAGAAAAGCCCTCAACCTTTTTTTTATCCCTACCAGGAGCGTGGCAATAGTGTTCACAAAAAAATTTAGTGTTTTGAGAAAAATCACATGTTTGTTTCAACTTTATAATCGCCTTAGCGGATAAAGTATTGGACGTAGGTGGGTCACATAAAAAGCATCGGTTAGATAATTTAAGGAGCTTTTAGAAAAGCCCTCAACTTATTCTCTATTCCTACCAGGAGCGTGGCAATAGTGTTCACAAACAAATATAGTGTTTTGAGAAAAATCACATGTTTGTTTCAACTTTGTAAACGCTCTAGCGGCTAAAGTATTCGATGTAGGTGGATCAAATAAATAGCATCGGTTAGATAATTTAAGGAGCTTTTAGAAAAGCCCTCAACTCGTTTTCTATCCCTACCAGGAGCGAGGCAATAGTGCTCACAAACAAATGTAGTGTTTTGAGAAAAATCACATGTTTGTTTCAACTTTGTAAACGCTCTAGCGGCTAAAGTATTCGATGTAGGTGGGTCAAATAATCAGCATCGGTTAGAAAATTTAATGAGCTTTTAGAAAAGCCCTCAACTTATTCTCTATCCCTACCAGGAGCGTGGCAATAGTGTTCACAAACAAATGTAGTGTTTTGAGAAAAATCACATGTTTGTTTCAACTTTGTAAACGCTCTAGCGGCTAAAGTATTCGATGTAGGTGGGTCAAATAAATAGCATCGGTTAGATAATTAAAGGATCTTTTAGAAAAGCCTTCACCTTATTCTCTATCCCTACCAGGAGCGAGGCAATAGTGCTCACAAACAAATGAAGTGTTTTGAGAAAAATCACATGTTTGTTTCAACTTTGTAAACGCTCTAGCGGCTAAAGTATTCGATGTAGGTGGGTCAAATAAATAGCATCGGTTAGATAATTAAAGGATCTTTTAGAAAAGCCTTCACCTTATTCTCTATCCCTACCAGGAGCGCGGCAATAGTGTTCGCAAACAAATGTAGTGTTTTGAGAAAAATCACATGTTTGTTTCAACTTTGTAAACGCCCTAGCTTCTAAAGTATTCCATGTAGGTGGATCAAATAAATAGCATCGGTTAGATAATTTAAGGCGCTTTTAGAAAAGCCCTCAACCTATTCTCTATCCCTACCAGGAGCGGGGCAATAGTGCTCAAAAACAAATGTAGTGTTTTGAGAAAAATCACATGTTTGTTTCAACTTTGTAAACGCTCTAGCGGCTAAAGTATTAGATGTAGGTGGGTCAAATAACCAGCATCAGTTAGATAATTTAAGGAGCTTTTAGAAAAGCCCTCAACCTGTTTTCTATCCCTACCAGGAGCGCGGCAATAGTGTTCGCAAACAAATGTAGTGTTTTGAGAAAAATCACATGTTTGTTTCAACTTTGTAAACGCCCTAGCTTCTAAAGTATTCGATGTAGGTGGATCAAATAAATAGCATCGGTTAGATAATTTAAGGCGCTTTTAGAAAAGCCCTCAACTTATTCTCTATCCCTACCAGGAGCGTGGCAATAGTGTTCACAAGCAAATGTAGTGTTTTGAGAAAAATCACATGTTTGTTTCAACTTTGTAAACGCTCTAGCGGCTAAAGTATTCGATGTAGGTGGATCAAATAAATAGCATCGGTTAGATAATTTAAGGAGCTTTTAGAAAAGCCCTCAACTTATTCTCTATCCCTACCAGGAGCGCGGCAATAGTGTTCGCAAACAAATGTAGTGTTTTGAGAAAAATCACATGTTTGTTTCAACTTTGTAAACGCTCTAGCGGCTAAAGTATTCGATGTAGGTGGATCAAATAAATAGCATCGGTTAGATAATTTAAAGAGCTTTTAGAAAAGCCCTCAACTTGTTTTCTCTCCCTACCAGGAGCCGGGCAATAGTGTTCACAAACAAATTTAGTGTTTTGAGAAAAACCACATTTTTGTTTCAACTTTGTAAACGCTCTAGCGGCTAAAGTATTCGACGTAGGTGGGTCAAATAAACAGAATCGGTTAGATAATTTAAGGAGCTTTTAGAAAAGCCCTCAACCTATTTTCTATTCCTACCAGGAGCCTGACAATAGTGTTCACAAACAAATGTAGTGTTTTGAGAAAAACCACATTTTTGTTTCAACTTTGTAAACGCTCTAGCGGCTAAAGTATTCGACGTAGGTGGGTCAAATAAACAGAATCGGTTAGATAATTTAAGGAGCTTTTAGAAAAGCCCTCAACCTATTTTCTATTCCTACCAGGAGCCTGACAATAGTGTTCACAAACAAATGTAGTGTTTTGAGAAAAATAACATGTTTGTTTCAACTTTGTAAACGCTGTAGCGGCTAAAGTATTCGATGTACTAGGTGGGTCATATGAATAGCATCGGTTAGATAATTTAAGGAGCTTTTAGAAAAGCCCTCAACCTATTTTCAATTCCTACCAGGAGCCTGACAATAGTGTTCACAAACAAATGTAGTGTTTTGAGAAAAATCACATGTTTGTTTCAACTTTGTAAACGCTCTAGCGGCTAAAGTATTCGACGTAGATGGGTCAAATAAAGAGCATCGGTTAGATAATTTAAGGAGCTTTTAGAAACGGCATCAACTTATTTTCTATCCCTACCAGGAGCGTGGCAATAGTGTTCACAAACAAATGTAGTGTTTTGAGAAAAATCATATGTTTGTTTCGACTTTGTAAACGCCCTAGTGGCTAAAGTATTCGACGTAGGTAGGTCAAATAAATAGCATCAGTTAGATAATTTAAAGAGCTTTAAGGAAAGCCCTCTCCATCTATCCCTACCAGGAGCGCGGCAATAGTGTTCGCAAACAAATGTAGTGTTTTGAGAAAAATCACATGTTTGTTTCAACTTTGTAAACGCTCTAGCGGCTAAAGTATTCGACGTAGGTGGGTCGAATAAATAGCATCAGTTAGATAATTTAAGGAGCTTTTAGAAAAGCCTTCAACCTATTTTCTATCCCTACCAGGAGCCTGGCAATAGTGTTCACAAACAAATGTAGTGTTTTGAGAAAAATCACATGTTTGTTTCAACTTTGTAAACGCTCTAGCGGCTAAAGTATTCGACGTAGGTGGGTCGAATAAATAGCATCAGTTAGATAATTTAAGGAGCTTTTAGAAAAGCCTTCAACCTATTTTCTATCCCTACCAGGAGCCTGGCAATAGTGTTCACAAACAAATGTAGTGTTTTGAGAAAAATCACATGTTTGTTTCAACTTTGTAAACGCCCTAGCGGCTAAAGTATTCGACGTAGGTGAGTCAAATAAATAGCATCGGTTGGATAATTTAAGGAGCTTTTAGAAAAGCCCTCAACCTACTTTCTATCCCTACCAGGAGCGTGGCAAACAAATGTAGTGTTTTGAGAAAAATCACATGTTTTTTTCAACTTTGTTAACGCTTTAGCGGCTAAAGTAATCGACGTAGGTGGGTCAAATAAATAGCATCGGTTAGATAATTTAAGGAGCTTTTAGAAAAGCCCTCAACCTATTTTCTATTCCTACCAGGAGCCTGGCAATATCACAGTGTTTTGAGACAAATCACATGTTTCAACTTTGTAAACACTATAGCGGCTAAAGTATTCGACGTAGGTGGGTCAAATAAACAGCATCGGTTAAATAGTTTAAGGAGCTTTTGGAAAAGCCCTCATATTATTCTCTATCCCTACCTGGAGCGCGGCAATAGTGTTCGCAAGCAAATGTAGTGTTTTGAGAAAAATCACATGTTTGTTTCAACTTTGTAAACGCTCTAGCGGCTAAAGTATTCGAGGTAGGTGGGTCAAATAAATAGCATCAGTTAGCTAATTTAAAGAGCCTTTAGAAAAGCCCTCAACTTATTCTCTATCCCTACCAGGAGCGTGGCAATAAAGTTCGCAAACAAATGTAGTGTTTTGAGAAAAATCACATGTTTGTTTCAACTTTGAAAACGCCCTAGCGGCTAAAGTATTCGACGCAGGTGGGTCAAATAAACAGCATCGGTTAGAAAATTTAAGGAGCTTTTAGAAAAGCCCTCAACTTATTCGCTATCCCTACCAGGAGCGTGGCAATAGTGTTCAAAAGCAAATGTATGTAGTGTTTTGAGAAAAATCACATGTTTGTTTCAACTTTGTAAACGCTCTAGCGGCTAAAGTATTCGATGTAGGTGGGTCAAATAAACAGCATCGGTTAGATAATTTAAGGAGCTTTTAAGAAAAGCCCTCAACCTGTTTTCTATCCCTACCAGGAGCGTGGCAATAGTGTTCACAAACAAATGTAGTGTTTTGAGAAAAATCACATGTTTGTTTCAACTTTGTAAACGCTCTAGCGGCTAAAGTATTCGATGTAGGTGGGTCAAATAAATAGCATCGGTTAGATAATTTAAGGAGCTTTTAGAAAAGCCCTCAACCTTTTTTATCCCTACCAGGAGCGTGACAATAGTGTTCACAAACAAATGTAGTGTTTTGAGAAAAATCACATGTTTGTTTCAACTTTGTAAACGCTCTAGCGGCTAAAGTATTCGACGTAGGTGGGTCAAATAAACAGCATCGGTTAGATAATTTATGGAGCTTTTAGAAAAGCCCTCAACCTTTTTTATCCCTACCAGGAGCGTGACAATAGTGTTCACAAACAAATGTAGTGTTTTGAGAAAAATCACATGTTTGTTTCAACTTTGTAAACGCTCTAGCGGCTAAAGTATTCTATGCAGGTGGGTCAAATAAATAGCATCGGTTAGATAATTCAAGGATCTTTTAGAAAAGCCCTCAACCTATTTTGTATCCCTACCAGGGGCGAAGCAATAGTGTTCACAAACAAATGTAGTGTTTTGAGAAAAATCACATGTTTGTTTCAACTTTGTAAACGCTCTAGCGGCTAAAGTATTCGATGTAGGTTTGTCAAATAAATAGCATCGGTTAGATAATTTAAGGATCTTTTAGAAAAGCGCTCAACCTGTTTTCTATATCTACCAGGAGCGAGGCAATAGTGCTCACAAACAATTGTAGTGTTTTGAGAAAAATCACATGTTTGTTTCAACTTTGTAAACGCTCTAGCGGCTAAAGTATTCGATGTAGGTGGGTCATATAAATAGCATCGGTTAGATATTTTAAGGAGCTTTTAGAAAAGCCCTCAACCTGTTTTCTATCCCTACCAGGAGCGAGGCAATAGTGTTCACAAACAAATGTAGTGTTTTAAGAAAAATCACATTTTTGTTTCAACTTTGTAAACGTTCTAGCGGCTAAATTATTCGATGTAGGTGGATCAAATAAATAGCATCGGTTAGATAATTTAAGGAGCTTTTAGAAAAGCCCTCAACCTGTTTTCTATCCCTACCAGGAGCGAGGCAATAGTGTTCACAAGCAAATGTAGTGTTTTGAGAAAAGTCACATGTTTGTTTCAACTTTGTAAACGCTCTAGCGGCTAAAGTATTCGATGTAGGTGGGTCAAATAAATAGCATCGGTTAGATAATTTAAGGAGCTTTTAGAAAAGCCCTCAACCTGTTTTCTATCCCTACCAGGAGCATGGCAATAGTGTTCACAAACAAATGTAGTGTTTTGAGAAAAATCACATGTTTGTTTCAACTTTGTAAACGCTCTAGCGGCTAAAGTATTCGATGTAGGTGGGTCAAATAAATAGCATCGGTTAGATAATTTAAGGAGCTTTTAGAAAAGCCCTCAACCTGTTTTCTATCCCTACCAGGAGCGAGGCAATAGTGCTCACAAACAAATGTAGTGTTTTGAGAAAAATCACATGTTTGTTTCAACTTTGTAAACGCTCTAGCGGGTCAAATAAATAGCATCGGTTAGATAATTTAAGGAGCTTTTAGAAAAGCCCTCAACCTGTTTTCTATCCCTACCAGGAGCCTGGCAATAGTGTTCACAAACAAATGTAGTGTTTTGAGAAAAATCACATGTTTGTTTCAACTTTGTAAACGCTCTAGCAGCTAAAGTATTCGACGTAGGTGGGTCAAATAAATAGCATCGGTTAGATAATTTAAGGATCTTTTAGAAAAGCCCTCAACCTGTTTTCTATCCCTACCAGGAGCCTGGCAATAGTGTTCACAAACAAATGAAGTGTTTTGAGAAAAATCACATGTTTGTTTCAACTTTGTAAACGCTCTAGCGGCTGAAGTATTCGACGCAGGTGGGTCAAATAAATAGCATCGGTTAGATAATTTAAGGATCTTTTAGAAAAGCCCTCAACCTGTTTTCTATCCCTACTAGCAGCGAGGCAATAGTTCTCACAAACAAATGAAGTGTTTTGAGAAAAATCACATGTTTGTTTCAACTTTGTAAACGCTCTAGCGGCTAAAGTATTCGATGTAGGTGGATCAAATAAATAGCATCGGTTAGATAATTTAAGGAGCTTTTAGAAAAGCCCTCAACCTGTTTTCTATCCCTACTAGCAGCGAGGCAATAGTTCTCACAAACAAATGAAGTGTTTTGAGAAAAATCACATGTTTGTTTCAACTTTGTAAACGCTCTAGCGGCTAAAGTATTCGATGTAGGTAGATGAAATAAATAGCATCGGTTAGATAATTTAAGGAGCTTTTAGAAAAGCCCTCAACCTGTTTTCTATCCCTACCAGGAGCGAGGCAATAGTGTTCGCAAACAAATGTAGTGTTTTGAGAAAAATCACATGTTTGTTTCAACTTTGTAAACGCTCTAGCGGCTAAAGTATTCGATCTAGGTGGGTCAAATAAACAGCATCGGTTAGATAATTAAAGGAGCCTTTAGAAAAGCCCTCAACCTGTTTTCTATCCCTACCAGGAGCGAGGCAATAGTGTTCACAAGCAAATGTAGTGTTTTGAGAAAAGTCACATGTTTGTTTCAACTTTGTAAACGCTCTAGCGGCTAAAGTATTCGGTGTAGGTGGGTCAAATAAATAGTATCGGTTAAATAATTTAAGGATCTTTTACAAAAGCCCTCAACCTGTTTACTATCCCTACCAGGAGCCTGGCAATAGTGTTCACAAACAAATGTAGTGTTTTGAGAAAAATCACATGTTTGTTTCAACTTTGTAAACGCTCTAGCGGCTAAAGTATTCGAAGTAGGTGGGTCAAATAAATAGCATCGGTTAGATAATTTAAGGAGCTTTTAGAAAAGCCCTCAACCTGTTTTCTATCCCTACCAGGAGCGTGGCAATAGTGTTCACAAACAAATGTAGTGTTTTGAGAAAAATCACATGTTTGTTTCAACTTTGTAAACGCTCTAGCGGCTAAAGTATTCGATGTAGGTGGGTCAAATAAACAGCATCGGTTAGATAATTAAAGGAGCCTTTAGAAAAGCCCTCAACCTGTTTTCTATCCCTACCAGGAGCGAGGCAATAGTGTTCACAAGCAAATGTAGTGTTTTGAGAAAAGTCACATGTTTGTTTCAACTTTGTAAATGCTCTAGCGGCTGAAGTATTCGACGTAGGTGGGTCAAATAAATATCATCGGTTAGATAATTTAAGGAGCTTTTAGAAAAGCCCTCAACCTGTTTTCTATCCCTACCAGGAGCCTGGCAATAGTGTTCACAAACAAATGTAGTGTTTTGAGAAAAATCACATGTTTGTTTCAACTTTGTAAACGCTCTAGCGGCTGAAGTATTCGACGCAGGTGGGTCAAATAAATAGCATCGGTTAGATAATTTAAGGAGCTTTTAGAGAAGCCCTCAATCTGTTTTCTATCCCTACCAGGAGCGTGGCAATAGTGTTCACAAACAAATGTAGTGTTTTGAGAAAAATCACATGTTTGTTTCAACTTTGTAAACGCTCTAGCGGCTAAAGTATTCGATGTAGGTGGATGAAATAAATAGCATCTGTTAGATAATTTAAGGAGCTTTTAGAAAAGCCCTCAACCTGTTTTCTATCCCTACCAGGAGCGAGGCAATAGTGCTCACAAACAAATGTAGTGTTTTGAGAAAAATCACATGTTTGTTTCAACTTTGTAAACGCTCTAGCGGCTGAAGTATTCGACGCAGGTGGGTCAAATAAATAGCATCGGTTAGATAATTTAAGGAGCTTTTAGAGAAGCCCTCAAATTATTTTCTATCCCTACCAGGAGCGCGGCAATAGTGTTCGCAAACAAATGTAGTGTTTTGAGAAAAATCACATGTTTGTTTCAACTTTGTAAACGCTCTAGCGGCTAAAGTATTCGAAGCAGGTGGGTCAAATAAATATCATCGGTTAGATAATTTAAGGATCTTTTAGAAAAGCCTTCAACCTGTTTTCTATCCCTACTAGCAGCGAGGCAATAGTTCTCACAAACAAATGAAGTGTTTTGAGAAAAATCACATGTTTGTTTCAACTTTGTAAACGCTCTAGCGGCTAAAGTATTCGATGTAGGTGGATGAAATAAATAGCATCTGTTAGATAATTTAAGGAGCTTTTAGAAAAGCCCTCAACCTGTTTTCTATCCCTACTAGCAGCGAGGCAATAGTTCTCACAAACAAATGTAGTGTTTTGAGAAAAGTCACATGTTTGTTTCAACTTTGTAAATGCTCTAGAGGCTGAAGTATTCGACGCAGGTGGGTCAAATAAATAGCATCAGTTAGATAATTTGAGGAGCTTTTAGAAAAGCCCTCAACCTGTTTTCTATCCCTACCAGGAGCCTGGCAATAGTGTTCACAAACAAATGTAGTGTTTTGAGAAAAATCACATGTTTGTTTCAACTTTGTAAACGCTCTAGCGGCTAAAGTATTCGAAGCAGGTGGGTCAAATAAATATCATCGGTTAGATAATTTAAGGATCTTTTAGAAAAGCCCTCAACCTGTTTTCTATCCCTACCAGGAGCGTGGCAATAGTGTTCACAATGAAATGTAGTGTTTTGAGAAAAATCACATGTTTGTTTCAACTTTGTAAACGGTCTAGCGGCTAAAGTATTCGATGTTGGTGGGTAATGTAAATAGCATCGGTTAGATAATTTAAGGAGCTTTTAGAAAAGCCCTCAACCAGTTTTCTATTCCTACCAAGAGCCTGGCAATAGTGTTCACAAGCAAATGTAGTGTTTTGAGAAAAATCACATGTTTGTTTCAACTTTGCAAACGCTCTAGCGGCTAAAGTATTCGATGCAGGTGGGTAAAATAAAGACCACCGGTTAGATAATTTAAAGAGCTTTTAGAAAAGCCCTCAACTTATTTTCTATTCCTACCAGGAGCCTGGCAAACAAATGTAGTGTTTTGAGAAAAATCACATGTTTGTTTCAACTTTGTAAACGCTCTAGCGGCTGAAGTATTCGACGCAGGTGGGTCAAATAAAGAGCATCGGTTAGATAATTTAAGGAGCTTTTAGAAAAGCCCTCAACTTATTCTCTATCCCTACCAGGAGCCTGGCAATAGTGTTCACAAACAAATGTAGTGTTTTGAGAAAAATCACATGTTTGTTTCAACTTTGTAAACGCTCTAGCGGCTAAAGTATTCGATGCAGGTGGGTCAAATAAATAGCATCGGTTAGATAATTTAAGGAGCTTTTAGAAAAGCCCTCAACTCATTCTCTATCCCTACCAGGAGCGCGGCAATAGTGTTCGCAAACAAATGTAGTGTTTTGAGAAAAATCACATGTTTGATTCAACTTTGTAAACGCTCTAGCGACTAAAGTATTTGATGTAGGTGGGTCAAATAAATAGCATCGGTTAGATAATTAAGAGAGCTTTTAGAAAAGCCCTCAACTCATTTTCTATCCCTACCAGGAGCGAGGCAATAGTGCTCACAAACAAATGTAGTGTTTTAAGAAAAATCACATTTTTATTTCAACTTTATAAACGCTCTAGCGGCTAAAGTATTCGATGTAGGTGGGTCAAATAAATAGCATCGGTTAGATAATTTAAGGATCTTTTAGAAAAGCCCTCAACCTGTTTTCTATCCCTACCAGGAGCTGGCAATAGTGTTCACAAACAAATGTAGTGTTTTGAGAAAAATCACATGTTTGTTTCAACTTTGTAAACGCTCTAGCGGCTAAAGTATTCGATGTAGGTGGGTCAAATAAACAGCATCGGTTAGATAATTTAAGGATCTTTTAGAAAAGCCCTTAACCTGTTTTCTAGCCCTACCAGGAGCGAGGCAATAGTGTTCGCAAACAAATGTAGTGTTTTGAGAAAAATCACATGTTTGTTTCAACTTTGTAAACGCTCTAGCGGCTAAAGTATTCGATGTAGGTGGGTCAAATAAATAGCATCGGTTAGATAATTTAAGGATCTTTTAGAAAAGCCCTCAACCTGTTTTCTATCCCTACCAGGAGCGAGGCAATAGTGCTCACAAACAAATGTAGTGTTTTGAGAAAAATCACATGTTTGTTTCAACTTTGTAAACGCTCTAGCGGCTGAAGTATTCGACGCAGGTGGATCAAATAAATAGCATCGGTTAGATAATTTAAGGAGCTTTTAGAAAAGCCCTCAACCTGTTTTCTATCCCTACCAGGAGCGAGGCAATAGTGCTCACAAACAAATGTAGTGTTTTGAGAAAAATCACATGTTTGTTTCAACTTTGTAAACGCTCTAGCGGCTGAAGTATTCGACGCAGGTGGATCAAATAAATAGCATCGGTTAGATAATTTAAGGAGCTTTTAGAAAAGCCCTCAACTCATTCTCTATCCCTACCAGGAGCCTGGCAATAGTGTTCACAAACAAATGTAGTGTTTTGAGAAAAATCACATGTTTGTTTCAACTTTGTAAACGCCCTAGCGGCTAAAGTATTCGACGTAGGTGAAACAAATAAACAGCATCGGTTAGATAATTTAAGGAGCTTTTAGAAAAGCCCTCAACTCATTCTCTATCCCTACCAGGAGCCTGGCAATAGTGTTCACAAACAAATGTAGTGTTTTGAGAAAAATCACATGTTTGTTTCAACTTTGTAAACGCTCTAGCGGCTAAAGTATTCGACGTAGGGGAGTCGTGTAAATAGCATCGGTTAGATAATTTAAGGAGCTTTTAGAAAAGCCCCCAACTTATTCTCTATCCCTACCACAGCGCGGCAATAGTGTTCGCAAACAAATGTAGTGTTTTGAGAAAAATCACATGTTTGTTTAAAATTTGTAAACGCTCTAGCGGCTAAAGTATTCGACGTAGGTGGGTCATATAAATAGCATCGGTTAGATAATTTAAGGAGCTTTTAGAAAAGCCCTCAACTCATTCTCTATCCCTACCAGGAGCGTGGCAATAGTGTTCACAAACAAATGTAGTGTTTTGAAAAAATTACATGTTTGTTTCAACTTTGTAAACGCTCTAGCGGCTAAAGTATTCGATGTAGGTGGGTCAAATAAATAGCATCGGTTAGATAATTTAAGGAGCTTTTAGAAAAGCCCTCAACCTATTTTCTATCCCTACCAGGAGCGTGGCAATAGTGCTCACAAACAAATGTAGTGTTTTGAGAAAAATCACATGTTTGTTTCAACTTTGTAAACGCTCTAGCGGCTAAAGTATTCGATGTAGGTGGGTCAAATAAATAGCATCGGTTAGATAATTTAAGGAGCTTTTAGAGAAGCCCTCAAATTATTTTCTATCCCTACCAGGAGCGTGGCAATAGTGTTCACAAACAAATGAAGTGTTGTGAGAAAAATCACATGTTTGTTTCAACTTTGTAAACGCTCTAGCGGCTAAAGTATTCGATGTAGGTGGGTCAAATAAATAGCATCGGTTAGATAATTTAAGGAGCTTTTAGAAAAGCCCTCAACTTATTCTCTATCCCTACCAGGAGCGTGGCAATAGTGTTCACAAACAAATGAAGTGTTTTGAGAAAAATCACATGTTTGTTTCAACTTTGTAAACGCTCTAGCGGCTAAAGTATTCGATGTAGGTGGGTCAAATAAATAGCATCGGTTAGATAATTTAAGGATCTTTTAGAAAAGCCTTCAACCTGTTTTCTATCCCTACCAGGAGCGCGGCAATAGTGTTCACAAACAAATGAAGTGTTTTGAGAAAAATCACATGTTTGTTTCAACTTTGTAAACGCTCTAGCGGCTAAAGTATTCGATGTAGGTGGGTCAAATAAACAGCATCGGTTAGAAAATTTAAGGAGCTTTTAGAAAAGCCCTCAACTTATTCTCTATCCCTACCAGGAGCGTGGCGATAGTGTTCACAAGCAAATGTAGTGTTTTCAGAAAAATCACATGTTTGTTTCAACTTTGTAAACGCTCTAGCGGCTGAAGTATTCGACGCAGGTGGGTCAAATAAATAGCATCGGTTAGATAATTTAAGGAGCTTTTAGAGAAGCCCTCAAATTATTTTCTATCCCTACCAGGAGCGTGGCAATAGTGTTCACAAACAAATGAAGTGTTTTGAGAAAAATCACATGTTTGTTTCAACTTTGTAAACGCTCTAGCGGCTAAAGTATTCGATGTAGGTGGGTCAAATAAACAGCATCGGTTAGATAATTTAAGGAGCTTTTAGAAAAGCCCTCAACTTATTCTCTATCCCTACCAGGAGCGTGGCGATAGTGTTCACAAGCAAATGTAGTGTTTTCAGAAAAATCACATGTTTGTTTCAACTTTGTAAACGCCCTAGCGGCTAAAGCGGCTAAAGTATTCGAAGCAGGTGGGTCAAATAAATAGCATCGGTTAGATAATTTAAGGAGCTTTTAGAAAAGCCCTCAACCTGTTTTCTATCCCTACCAGGAGCCTGGCAATAGTGTTCACAAACAAATGTAGTGTTTTGAGAAAAATCACATGTTTGTTTCAACTTTGTAAACGCTCTAGCAGCTAAAGTATTCGACGTAGGTGGGTCAAATAAATAGCATCGGTTAGATAATTTAAGGAGCTTTTAGAAAAGCCCTCAACCTGTTTTCTATCCCTACCAGGAGCCTGGCAATAGTGTTCACAAACAAATGTAGTGTTTTGAGAAAAATCACATGTTTGTTTCAACTTTGTAAACGCTCTAGCAGCTAAAGTATTCGATGCAGGTGGGTCAAATAAATAGCATCGGTTAGATAATTTAAGGAGCTTTTAGAAAAGCCTTCAACCTGTTTTCTATCCCTACTAGCAGCGAGGCAATAGTTCTCACAAACAAATGAATTGTTTTGAGAAAAATCACATGTTTGTTTCAACTTTGTAAACGCTCTAGCGGCTAAAGTATTCGATGTAGGTGGGTCAAATAAATAGCATCGGTTAGATAATTTAAGGAGCTTTTAGAAAAGCCCTCAACTATTTTCTATCCCTACCAGGAGCGGGCAATAGTGTTCACAAACAAATGTAGTGTTTTGAGAAAAATCACATGTTTGTTTCAACTTTGTAAACGCTCTAGCGGCTAAAGTATTCGATGTAGGTGGGTCAAATAAATAGCATCGGTTAGATAATTTAAGGAGCTTTTAGAAAAGCCCTCAACCTGTTTTCTATCCCTACCAGGAGCCTGGCAATAGTGTTCACAAACATATGTAGGGTTTTTGAGAAAAATCACATGTTTGTTTCAACTTTGTAAACGCTCTAGCGGCTAAAGTATTCGATGTAGGTGGGTCAAATAAACAGCATCGGTTAGATAATTTAAGGATCTTTTAGAAAAGCCCTCAACCTAGTTTCTATCCCTACCAGGAGCGTGGCAATAGTGATCACAAGCAAATGTATGTATTGTTTTGAGAAAAATCACATGTTTGTTTCAACTTTGTAAACGCTCTAGCGGCTTAAGTATTTGATGTAGGTGGATCTAATAAATAGCATCGGTTATACAATTTAAGGAGCTTTTAGAAAAGCCCTCAACCTTTTTTGTATCCCTACCAGGAGCCTGGCAATAGTGTTCACAAAGAAATGTAGTGTTTTGAGAAAAATCACATGTTTGTTTCAACTTTGTAAACGCTCTAGCGGCTAAAGTATTCGACGTAGGTGAGTCAAATAAATAACATCGGTTAGATAATTTAAGGAGCTTTTAGAAAGGCCCTCAACCTATTCTCTATCCCTACCAGGAGCGTGGCAATAGTGTTCACAAACAAATGTAGTGTTTTGAGAAAAATCACATTTTTGTTTCAACTTTGTTAACGCTCTAGTATTCGACGTAGGTGGGTCAAATAAATAGCATCGGTTAGATAATTTAAGGAGCTTTTAGAAACGTCCTCAGCGTATTTTCTATCCTTACCAGGAGCGTGGCAATAGTGTTCACAAACAAATGTAGTGTTTTGAGAAAAATCACATGTTTGTTTTAACTTTGTAAACGCTCTAGCGGCTAAAGTATTCGACGTAGGTGGGTCAAATAAACAGCATCGGTTAAATAATTTAAGGGGCTTTTAGAAAAGCCCTCAACTTATTCTTTATCCCTACCAGGAGCGCGGCAATAGTGTTCGCAAACAAATGTAGTGTTTTGAGAAAAATTCAATGTTTGTTTTAACTTTGTAAGCGCTCTAGCGTCTAAAGTGTTCGACGTAGGTGGGTCAAATAAATAGCATCGGTTAGATAATTTAAGGGTATTTTAGAAAAGCCCTCAACCTTTTTTTTATTCCTACCAGGAGCCTGGCAATAGTGCTCACAACAAGTGTAGTGTTTTGAGAAAAATCACATGTTTGTTTCAACTTTGTAAACGCTCTAGCGTCTAAAGTATTCGACGTAGGTGGGTCAAATAAATAGCATCGGTTAGGTAGTTTAAGGAGCCTTTAGAAAAGCCCTCAACTTATTCTTTATCCCTACCAGGAGCGTGGCAATAGTGTTCACAAACAAATGTAGTGTTTTGAGAAAAATCACATGTTTGTTTCAACTTTTCAAACTCTCTAGCTGCTAAAGTATTCGATGTAGATGGGTCATATAAATAGCATCGGTTAAATAATTTAAGGAGCTTTTAGAAAAGCCCTCAACTTAATCTCTATCCCTACCAGGAGCGCGGCAATAGTGTTCGCAAACAAATGTAGTGTTTTGAGAAAAATTCAATGTTTGTTTTAACTTTGTAAACGCTCTAGCGGCTAAAGTATTCGATGTAGGTGGGTCAAATAAACAGCATCGGTTAAATAATTTAAGGAGCTTTTAGAAAAGCCCTCAACCTGTTTTCTATCCCTACCAGGAGCGCGGCAATAGTGTTCGCAAACAAATGTAGTGTTTTGAGAAAAATTCAATGTTTGTTTTAACTTTGTAAACGCTCTAGCGGCTAAAGTATTCGATGTAGGTGGGTCAAATAAACAGCATCGGTTAAATAATTTAAGGAGCTTTTAGAAAAGCCCTCAACCTATTTTCTATCCTACCAGGAGCGTGGCAATAGTGTTCACAAACAAATGTAGTGTTTTGAGAAAAATCACATGTTTGTTTCAACTTTGTAAACGCTCTAGCGGCTAAAGTATTCGACGTAGGTGGGTCAAATAAATAGCATCGGTTAGATAATTTAAGGAGCTTTTAGAAAAGCCCTCAACCTGTTTTCTATTCTACCAGGAGCGTAAGCAATAGTGTTCACAAACAAATGTAGTGTTTTGAGAAAAATCACATGTTTGTTTCAACTTTGTAAACGCTCTAGCGGCTAAAGTATTCGATGTAGGTGGGTCAAATAAATAGCATCGGTTAGATAATTTAAGGAGCTTTTAGAAAAGCCCTCAACCTGTTTTCTATCCCTACCAGGAGCCTGGCAATAGTGTTCACAAACAAATGTAGTGTTTTGAGAAAAATCACATGTTTGTTTCAACTTTGTAAACGCTCTAGCGGCTAAAGAATTCGACGTAGGGGGGTCATGTAAATAGCATCGGTTAGATAATTTAAGGAGCTTTTAGAAAAGCCCTCAACTTATTCTCTATCCCTACCAGGAGCGCGGCAATAGTGTTCACAAACAAATGTAGTGTTTTGAGAAAAATCACATGTTTGTTTCAACTTTGTAAACGCTCTAGCGGCTAAAGTATTCGACGTAGGTGGGTCAAATAAATAGCATCGGTTAGATAATTTAAGGAGCTTTAGAAAGCCCTCAACCTGTTTTCTATCCCTACCAGGAGCGTGGCAATAGTGTTCACAAACAAATGTAGTGTTTTGAGAAAAATCACATGTTTGTTTCAACTTTGTAAACGCTCTAGCGGCTAAAGTATTCGACGCAGGTGGGTCAAATAAATAGCATCGGTTAGATAATTTAAGGTGCTTTTAGAAAAGCCCTCAACCTATTTTCTATCCCTACCAGGAGAGCGGCAATAGTGTTCACAAACAAATGTAGTGTTTTGAGAAAAATCACATGTTTGTTTCAACTTTGTAAACGCTCTAGCGGCTAAAGTATTCGACGCAGGTGGGTCAAATAAATAGCATCGGTTAGATAATTTAAGGTGCTTTTAGAAAAGCCCTCAACTTATTCTCTATCCCTACCAGGAGCGTGGCAATAGTGTTCACAAACAAATGTAGTGTTTTGAGAAAAATCACATGTTTGTTTCAACTTTGTAAATGCTCTAGCGGCTGAAGTATTCGACGCAGGTGGGTCAAATAAATAGCATCGGTTAGATAATTTAAGGAGCTTTCAGAAAAGCCCTCAACCTGTTTTCTATCCCTACTAGGAGCGTGGCAATAGTGTTCACAAACAAATGTAGTGTTTTGAGCAAAATCACATGTTTGTTTCAACCTTCCAAACGCTCTAGCGGCCAAAGTATTCGACGTAGGTGGGTCAAATAAATAGCATCGGTTAGATAATTTAAGGAGCTTTTAGAAAAGCCCTCAACCTATTTTCTATCCTACCAGGAGCGTGGCAATAGTGTTCACAAACAAATGTAGTGTTTTGAGAAAAATCACATGTTTGTTTCAACTTTGTAAACGCTCTAGCGGCTGAAGTATTCGACGCAGGTGGGTCAAATAAATAGCATCGGTTAGATAATTTAAGGAGCTTTCAGAAAAGCCCTCAACCTGTTTTCTATCCCTACTAGGAGCGAGGCAATAGTGCTCACAAACAAATGAAGTGTTTTGAGAAAAATCACATGTTTGTTTCAACTTTGTAAACGCTCTAGCGGCTAAAGTGTTCGATGTAGGTGGGTCAAATAAACAGCATCGGTTAGATAATTTAAAGGTCTTTTAGAAAAGCCCTCAACCTATTTTTTATTCCTACCAGGAGCGAGGCAATAGTGTTCACAAACAAATGTAGTTTTTTGAGGAAAATCACATGTTTGTTTCAACTTTATAAGCGCTCTAGCGTCTAAAGTGTTCGACGTAGGTAGGTCAAATAAAAAGCGTCGGTTAGATAATTTAAAGATCTTTTAGAAAAGCCCTCAACCTGTTTTCTATCCCTACCAGGAGCGAGGCAATAGTGTTCACAAACAAATGTAGTTTTTTGAGGAAAATCACATGTTTGTTTCAACTTTATAAGCGCTCTAGCGTCTAAAGTGTTCGACGTAGGTAGGTCAAATAAAAAGCGTCGGTTAGATAATTTAAAGATCTTTTAGAAAAGCCCTCAACCTGTTTTCTATCCCTACCAGGAGCGAGGCAATAGTGTTCACAAACAAATGTAGTTTTTTGAGAAAAATCACATGTTTGTTTCAACTTTGTAAACGCTCTAGCGGCTAAAGTATTCGAGGTAGGTGGGTCAAATAAATAGCATCGGTTAGATAATTTAAAGAGCT
Organism: Bactrocera tryoni; assembly: GCF_016617805.1. Lineage (NCBI taxonomy): Eukaryota > Metazoa > Arthropoda > Insecta > Diptera > Tephritidae > Bactrocera > Bactrocera tryoni. The sequence goes on from NW_024395991.1 coordinate 26,883, forward strand.
TTTAGAAAAGCCCTCAACCTTTTTTTTATTCCTACCAGGAGCGTGGCAATTGTGTTCACAAACAAATGTAGTGTTTTGAGAAAATTCACATGTTTGTTTCAACTTTGTAAACGCTCTAGCGGCTAAAGTGTTCGACGTAGGTGGATCAAATAAATAGCATCGGTTAGATAATTTAAAGAGCTTTTAGAAAAGCCCTCAACCAGTTTTCTATTTTGACCAGGAGCGTGGCAATTGTGTTCACAAACAAATGTAGTGTTTTGAGAAAATTCACATGTTTGTTTCAACTTTGTAAACGCTCTAGCGGCTAAAGTGTTCGACGTAGGTGGATCAAATAAATAGCATCGGTTAGATAATTAAAGGAGCTTTTAGAAAAGCCCTCAACCAGTTTTCTATTCCTACCAGGAGCGTGACAATAGTGTTCACAAACAAATGTAGTGTTTTTTGAGAAAAATCACATGTTTGTTTCAACTTTGTAAACGCTCTAGCGGCTAAAGCGTTCGACGTAGTTGGGTCAAATAAACAGCATCGGTTAGATAATTTAAGGAGCTTTTAGAAAGGCCCTCAACCTTTTTTCTATCCCTACCAGGAGCGCGGCAATAGTGTTTACCAAGAATTGTAGTGTTTTGAGAAAATCACATGTTTGTTTCAACTTTGTAAACGCTCTAGCGGCTAAAGTGTTCGACGTAGGTGGGTCAAATAAATAGCATCGGTTAGATAATTTAAGGAGCTTTTAGAAAAGCCCTCAACCTATTTTCTATCCCTACCAGGAGCGCGGCAATAGTGTTTACCAAGAATTGTAGTGTTTTGAGAAAATCACATATTTGTTTCAACTTTGTAAACGCTCTAGCGGCTAAAGTATTCAAGGTAGCTGGGTCAAATAAATAGCATCGGTTAGATAATTTAAGGAGCTTTTAGAAAGCCCTCAACCTACTCTCTATCCCTACCAGGAGCGTGGCAATAGTGTTCACAAACAAATGTAGTGTTTTGAGAAAAATCACATGTTTGTTTCAACTTTGTAAACGCTCTAGCGGCTAAAGTATTCGACGTAGGTGGGTCAAATAAATAGCATCGGTTAGATAATTTAAAGGAGCTTTTAGAAAAGCCCTCAACCTATTTTCTATCCTACCAGGAGCGTGGCAATAGTGTTCACAAACAAATGTAGTGTTTTGAGAAAATCACATGTTTGTTTCAACTTTGTAAACGCTCTAGCGGCTAAAGTATTCTATGTAGGTGGATCAATTAAACAGCATCGGTTAGATAATTTAAGGAGCTTTTAGAAAAGCCCTCAACCAGTTTTCTATTCTGACCAGGAGCGTGACAATAGTGTTCACAAACAAATGTAGTGTTTTGAGAAAATCACATGTTTGTTTCAACTTTGTAAACGCTCTAGTGGCTAAGGTATTCGACGTAGGTGGGTCAAATAAATAGCATCGGTTAGATAATTTAAAGAGCTTTTAGGAAAAGCCCTCAACCTATTTTCTATCCTACCAGGAGCGTGGCAATAGTGTTCACAAACAAATGTAGTGTTTTGAGAAAAATCACATGTTTGTTTCAACTTTGTAAACGCTCTAGCGGCTAAAGTATTCGACGTAGGTGGGTCAAATAAATAGCATCGGTTAGATAATTTAAAGAGCTTTTAGAAAAGCCCTCAACCTATTTTCTATCCCTACCAGGAGCGTGGCAATAGTGTTCACAAACAAATGTAGTGTTTTGAGAAAAATCATATTTTTGTTTCAAATTTGTAAACGCTCTAGCGGCTAAAGTATTCGACGCAGGTGGGTCAAATAATTAGCATCGGTTAGATAATTTAAAGATCTTTTAGAAAAGCACTCAACCTATTTTCTATCCCTACCAGGAGCGTGGCAATAGTGTTCACAAACAAATGTAGTGTTTTGAGAAAAATCATATTTTTGTTTCAAATTTGTAAACGCTCTAGCGGCTAAAGTATTCGACGCAGGTGGGTCAAATAATTAGCATCGGTTAGATAATTTAAAGATCTTTTAGAAAAGCACTCAACTTATCCTTTATACCTACCAGGAGCGTGGCAAAAGTGTTCACAAACAAATGTAGTGTTTTGAGAAAAATCATATTTTTGTTTCAATTTTGTAAACGCTCTAGCGGCTAAAGTATTCGACGTAGGTGGATCAAATAAATAGCGTCGGTTAGACAATTTAAGGAGTTTTTAGAAAAGCCCTCAACTTATCCTCTATTCCTACCAGGAGCGTGGCAATAGTGTTCACAAACAAATGTAGTGTTTTGAGAAAAATCATATTTTTCTTTCAACTTTGTAAACGCTCTAGCGGCTAAATTATTCGACGTAGGTGGGTCAAATAAATAGCATCGGTTAGATAATTTAAGGAGCTTTTAGAAAAGCCTTCAACCTTTTTCCTATTCCTACCAAAAGCCTGGCAAACAAATGTAGTGTTTTGAGAAAAATCACATGTTTGTTTCAACTTTGTAAACGCTCTAGCGGCTAAACTGTTCGACGCAGGTGGGTAAAATAAAGAGCATCGGTTAGATAATTTAAAGTGCTTTCAGGAAAGCCTTCAACCTATTTTCTATTCCTACCAGGAGCCTTGCAAACAAATGTAGTGTTTTGAGAAAAATCACATGTTTGTTTCAACTTTGTAAACGCTCTGGCGGCTAAAGTATTCGACGCAGGCGGGTAAAATAAAGAGCATCGGTTAGATAATTTAAAGAGCTTTCAGGAAAACCCTCAACCTATTTTTTATCTCTACCAGGAGCGTGACAATAATGTTCACAAACAAATGTAGTGTTTTGAGAAAAATCACATGTTTGTTTCAACTTTGCAAACGCTCTAGCGGCTAAAGTATTCGACATAGGTGGGTCAAATAAATAGCATCGGTTAGATAATTTAAGGAGCTTTTAGAAAAGCCTTCAACCTATTTCCTATTCCTACCAAAAGCCTGGCAAACAAATGTAGTGTTTTGAGAAAAATCACATGTTTGTTTCAACTTTGTAAACGCTCTAGCGGCTAAACTGTTCGACGCAGGTGGGTCAAATAAATAGCATCGGTTGGATAATTTAAGGAGCTTTTAGAAAAGCCTTCAACCTATTTCCTATTCCTACCAAAAGCCTGGCAAACAAATGTAGTGTTTTGAGAAAAATCACATGTTTGTTTCAACTTTGTAAACGCTCTAGCGGCTAAACTGTTCGACGCAGGTGGGTCAAATAAATAGCATCGGTTGGATAATTTAAAGTGCTTTCAGGAAAGCCTTCAACCTATTTTCTATTCCTACCAGGAGCCTTGCAAACAAATGTAGTGTTTTGAGAAAAATCACATGTTTGTTTCAACTTTGTAAACGCTCTAGCGGCTAAAGTATTCGACGCAGGCGGGTAAAATAAAGAGCATCGGTTAGATAATTTAAAGAGCTTTCAGAAAAGCCCTCAACCTATTTTCTATTCCTACCAGGAGCCTGGCAAACAAATGTAGTGTTTTGAGAAAAATCACATGTTTGTTTCAACTTTGTAAACGCTCTAGCGGCTAAAGTATTCGACGCAGGTGGGTAAAATAAAGAGCATCGGTTAGATAATTTAAAGAGCTTTTAGAAAAGCCCTCAACTTATTTTCTATTCCTACCAGGAGCCTGGCAAACAAATGTAGTGTTTTGAGAAAAATCACATGTTTGTTTCAACTTTGTAAACGCTCTAGCGGCTGAAGTATTCGACGCAGGTGGGTCAAATAAATAGCATCGGTTAGATAATTTAAAGAGCTTTTAGAAAAGCCCTCAACCTATTTTCTATTCCTACCAGGAGCCTGGCAAGAAAATGTAGTGTTTTGAGAAAAATCGCATGTTTGTTTCAACTTTGTAAACGCTCTAGCGGCTGAAGTATTCGACGTAGGTGGGTCAAATAAATAGCATCGGTTGGATAATTTAAGGAGCTTTTAGAAAAGCCTTCAACCTTTTTCCTATTCCTACCAAAAGCCTGGCAAACAAATGTAGTGTTTTGAGAAAAATCACATGTTTGTTTCAATTTTGTAAACGCTCTAGCGGCTAAACTGTTCGACGCAGGTGGGTAAAATAAAGAGCATCGGTTAGATAATTTAAAGTGCTTTCAGGAAAGCCTTCAACCTATTTTCTATTCCTACCAGGAGCCTTGCAAACAAATGTAGTGTTTTGAGAAAAATCACATGTTTGTTTCAACTTTGTAAACGCTCTAGCGGCTAAAGTATTCGACGCAGGTGGGTAAAATAAAGAGCATCGGTTAGATAATTTAAAGTGCTTTCAGGAAAGCCTTCAACCTATTTTCTATTCCTACCAGGAGCCTTGCAAACAAATGTAGTGTTTTGAGAAAAATCACATGTTTGTTTCAACTTTGTAAACGCTCTAGCGGCTGAAGTACTCGACGCAGGTGGGTCAAATAAACAGCATCGGTTGGATAATTTAAAGAGCTTTCAGGAAAGCCTTCAACCTATTTCCTATTCCTACCAAAAGCCTGGCAAACAAATGTAGTGTTTTGAGAAAAATCACATGTTTGTTTCAATTTTGTAAACGCTCTAGCGGCTAAACTGTTCGACGCAGGTGGGTAAAATAAAGAGCATCGGTTAGATAATTTAAAGAGCTTTCAGGAAAACCATCAACCTATTTTCTATCTCTACTAGGAGCGTGGCAATAATGTTCACAAACAAATGTAGTGTTTTGAGAAAAATCACATGTTTGTTTCAACTTTGTAAACGCTCTAGCGGCTAAAGTATTCGACGCAGGTGGGTCAAATAAAGAGCATCGGTTAGATAATTTAAGGAGCTTTTAGAAAAGCCCTCAACTTATTTTGTATCCCTACCAGGAGCCTGGCGATAGTGTTCACAAACAAATGTTTTTGAGAAAATTCACATGTTTGTTTCAACTTTGTAAACGCCCTAGCGGCTAAAGTGTTCGACGCAGGTGGGTCAAATAAATAGCATCGGTTGGATAATTTAAAGAGCTTTCAGGAAAGCCTTCAACCTATTTCCTATTCTTACCAAAATCCTGGCAAACAAATGTAGTGTTTTGAGAAAAATCGCATGTTTGTTTCAACTTTGTAAACGCTCTAGCGGCTGAAGTATTCGACGCAGGTGGGTAAAATAAAGAGCATCGGTTGGATAATTTAAGGAGCTTTTAGAAAAGCCTTCAACCTTTTTCCTATTCCTACCAAAAACCTGGCAAACAAATGTAGTGTTTTGAGAAAAATCACATGTTTGTTTCAACTTTGTAAACGCTCTAGCGGCTAAACTGTTCGACGCAGGTGGGTAAAATAAAGAGCATCGGTTAGATAATTTAAAGAGCTTTCAGGAAAGCCTTCAACCTATTTTCTATTCCTACCAGGAGCCTGGCAAACAAATGTAGTGTTTTGAGAAAAATCACATGTTTGTTTCAACTTTGTAAACGCTCTGGCGGCTAAAGTATTCGACGCAGGCGGGTAAAATAAAGAGCATCGGTTAGATAATTTAAAGAGCTTTCAGGAAAACCCTCAACCTATTTTCTATCTCTACCAGGAGCGTGGCAATAATGTTCACAAACAAATGTAGTGTTTTGAGAAAAATCGCATGTTTGTTTCAACTTTGTAAACGCTCTAGCGGCTAAAGTATTCGACGTAGGTGGGTCCAATAAATAGCATCGGTTAGATAATTTAAGGAGCTTTTAGGAAAGCCCTCAACCTATTCTCTATTCTTACCAGGAGCGTGGCAATAGCGTTCACAAACAAATGTAGTGCTTTGAGAAAAATCACATGTTTGTTACAATTTTGTAAACGCCCTAGCGGTTAAAGTATTCGACGTAGGTGGGTCAAATAAATAGCATCGGTTAGATAATTTAAGGAGCTTTTAGAAAAGCCCTCAACCTTTTTTCTATCCCTACCAGGAGCGAGGCAATAGTGTTCGCAAACAAAAGTAGTGTTTTGAGAAAAATCACATGTTTGTTTCAACTTTGTAAACGCTCTAGCGGCTAAACTGCTCGACGCAGGTGGGTAAAATAAAGAGCATCGGTTGGACAATTTAAAGTGCTTTCAGGAAAGCCTTCAACCTATTTCCTATTCCTACCAAAAGCCTTGCAAACAAATGTAGTGTTTTGAGAAAAATCACATGTTTGTTTCAACTTTGTAAACGCTCTGGCGGCTAAACTGTTCGACGCAGGTGTGTAAAATAGAGAGCATCGGTTAGATAATTTAAGGAGCTTTTAGAAAAGCCCTCAACCTATTTTCTATTCCTACCAGGAGCCTGGCAATAGTGTTCACAAACAAATGTAGTGTTTTGAGAAAAATCACATTTTTGTTTCAACTTTGTAAACGCTCTAGCGGCTAAAGTATTCGACGTAGGTGAGTCAAATAAATAACATCGGTTAGACGCTTTAGAAAGCCCTCAACCTATTCTCTATCCCTACCAGGAGCCGGGCAATAGTGTTCACAAACAAATGTAGTGTTTTGAGAAAAATCACATTTTTGTTTCAACTTTGTAAACGCTTTAGCGGCTAAAGTATTCGACGAAGGTAGGTCAAATAAAAAGCATCGTTTAGATAATTTAGGGAGCTTTTAGAAAAGCCCTCAACCTGTTTTCTATCCCTACCAGGAGCCTGGCGATAGTGTTCACAAACAAATGAAGTGTTTTGAGAAAAATCACATTTTTGTTTCAACTTTGTAAACGCTCTAGCGGCTAAATTATTCGATGTAGGTGGGTCAAATAAACAGCATCGGTTAGATAGCTTAAGGAGCTTTTAGAAAAGCCCTCAACCCATTTTCTATCCCTACCAGGAGCCTGGCAATAGTGCTCACAAGCAAATGTAGTGTTTTGAGAAAAATCACATGTTTGTTTCAACTTTGTAAACGCTCTAGCGGGTGAAGTATTCGACGTAGGTGGGTCAAATAAAGAGCATCGGTTAGATAAATTAACGAGCTTTTAGAAAAGCCCTCAACCAATTTTCTATTCCTACCAGCAGCCTGGCAATAGTGTTCACAAACAAATGTAGTGTTTTGAGAAAAACACATTTTTGTTTCAACTTTGTAAACGCTCTAGCGGCTAAAGTATTCGATGTAGGTGGGTCAAATAAACAGCATCGGTTAGATAGCTTAAGGAGCTTTTAGAAAATCCCTACCAGGAGCGCGGCAATATTTTCTATCCCTACCAGGAGCCTGGCAATAGTGCTCACAAGCAAATGTAGTGTTTTGAGAAAAATCACATGTTTGTTTCAACTTTGTAAAAGCTCTAGCGGCTAAATTATTCGATGTAGGTGGGTCAAATAAACAGCATCGGTTAGATAGCTTAAGGAGCTTTTAGAAAAGCCCTCAACCCATTTTCTATCCCTACCAGGAGCCTGGCAATAGTGTTCACAAGCAAATGTAGTGTTTTGAGAAAAATCACATGTTTGTTTCAACTTTGTAAACGCTCTAGCGGCTGAAGTATTCGACGCAGGTGGGTCAAATAAATAGCATCGGTTAGATAATTTAAGGATCTTTTAGAAAAGCCCTCAACCTATTTTGTATCCTTACCAGGAGCGAGGCAATAGTGTTCACAAACAAATGTAGTGTTTTGAGAAAATTCACATGTTTGTTTCAACTTTGTAAACGCTCTAGCGGCTAAAGTATTCGACGTAGGTGGATCAAATCAATAGTACTGGTTAGATAATTTGAAGGGCTTTAAGAAAAGTCCACAACCTATTCTCTATCCCTACCAGGAGCATGGCAATAGTGTTCAGAACAAATGTAGTGTTTTGAGAAAAATCTCATTTTTGTTTCAGCTTTGTATACGCTCTAGCGGCTAAAGTATTTGACGTAGAAGGGTCAAATAAATAGCATCGGTTAGATAATTTAAGTAGCTTTTAGAAAAGCCTTCAACTTATTCTCTATGCCTACCAGGAGCCTGGCAATAGTGCTCACAACAAATGTAGTGTTTTGAGGAAAATCACATGTTTGTTTCAACTTTGTAAACGCTCTAGCGGCTAAAGTATTCGACGTAGGTAGGTCAAATAAACAGCATCGGTTAGATAATTTAAGGAGCTTTTAGAAAAGCCCTCAACCTGTTTTCTATCCCTACCAGGAGCGAGGCAATAGTGTTCACAAACAAATGTAGTGTTTTGAGAAAAATCACATGTTTGTTTCAACTTTGTAAACGCTCTAGCGGCTAAAGTATTCGATGTAGGTGGGTCAAATAAACAGCATCGGTTAGATAATTTAAGGATCTTTTAGAAAAGCCCTCAACCTGTTTTCTATCCCTACCAGGAGCGAGGCAATAGTGTTCGCAAACAAATGTAGTGTTTTGAGAAAAATCACATGTTTGTTTCAACTTTGTAAACGCTCTAGCGGCTAAAGTATTCGATGTAGGTGGGTCAAATAAACAGCATCGGTTAGATAATTTAAGGAGCTTTTAGAAAAGCCCTCAACCTGTTTTCTATCCCTACCAGGAGCGAGGCAATAGTGCTCACAAACAAATGAAGTGTTTTGAGAAAACTCACATGTTTGTTTCAACTTTGTAAACGCCCTAGCTTCTAAAGTATTCGAAGCAGGTGGGTCAAATAAACAGCATCGGTTAGATAATTTAAGGATCTTTTAGAAAAGCCCTCAACCTGTTTTCTATCCCTACCAGGAGCGAGGCAATAGTGTTCGCAAACAAATGTAGTGTTTTGAGAAAAATCACATGTTTGTTTCAACTTTGTAAACGCTCTAGCGGCTAAAGTATTCGATGTAGGTGGGTCAAATAAACAGCATCGGTTAGATAATTTAAGGATCTTTTAGAAAAGCCCTCAACCTGTTTTCTATCCCTACTAGGAGCGAGGCAATAGTGCTCACAAACAAATGAAGTGTTTTGAGAAAAATCACATGTTTGTTTCAACTTTGTAAACGCTCTAGCGGCTAAAGTATTCGATGTAGGTGGGTCAAATAAACAGCATCGGTTAAATAATTTAAGGAGCTTTTAGAAAAGCCTTCACCTTATTCTCTATCCCTACCAGGAGCGCGGCAATAGTGTTCGCAAACAAATGTAGTGTTTTGAGAAAAATCACATGTTTGTTTCAACTTTGTAAACGCCCTAGCTTCTAAAGTATTCGAAGCAGGTGGGCCAAATAAACAGCATCGGTTAAATAATTTAAGGATCTTTTAGAAAAGCCCTCAACCTGTTTTCTATCCCTACTAGGAGCGAGGCAATAGTGCTCACAAACAAATGAAGTGTTTTGAGAAAAATCACATGTTTGTTTCAACTTTGTAAACGCTCTAGCGGCTAAAGTATTCGACGTAGGTGGGTCCAAATAAATAGCATCGGTTAGATAATTTAAGGAGCTTTCAGAAAAGCCCTCAACTTATTCTCTATCCCTACCAGGAGCGCGGCAATAGTGTTCGCAAACAAATGTAGTGTTTTGAGAAAAATCACATGTTTGTTTCAACTTTGTAAACGCCCTAGCTTCTAAAGTATTCGAAGCAGGTGGGCCAAATATACAGCATCGGTTAAATAATTTAAGGAGCTTTTAGAAAAGCCCTCAACCTGTTTTCTATCCCTACTAGGAGCGAGGCAATAGTGCTCACAAACAAATGTAGTGTTTTAAGAAAAATCACCTTTTTATTTCAACTTTATAAACGCCCTAGCGGCTAAAGCATTGGACGTAGGTGGGTCAAATAAATAGCATCGGTTAGATAATTTAAGGTGCCTTTAGAAAAGCCCTCAACTCATTCTCTATCCCTACCAGGAGCATGGCAATAGTGTTCACAAGCAAATGTAGTGTTTTGAGAAAAATCACATGTTTGTTTCAACTTTGTAAACGCCCTAGCGGCTAAAGTATTCGATGTAGGTGGGTCAAATAAATAGCATCGGTTAGATAATTTAAGGAGCTTTTAGAAAAGCCCTCAACCTGTTTTCTATCCCTACTAGGAGCGAGGCAATAGTGCTCACAAACAAATGAAGTGTTTTGAGAAAAATCACATGTTTGTTTCAACTTTGTAAACGCTCTAGCGGCTAAAGTATTCGATGTAGGTGGGTCAAATAAATAGCATCGGTTAGATAATTTAAGGATCTTTTAGAAAAGCCCTCAACCTATTTTCTATCCTTACCAGAAGCGTGGCAATAGTGCTCACAAACAAATGAAGTGTTTTGAGAAAAATCACATGTTTGTTTCAACTTTGTAAACGCTCTAGCGGCTAAAGTATTCGATGTAGGTGGGTCAAATAAATAGCATCGGTTAGATAATTTAAGGATCTTTTAGAAAAGCCCTCAACCTATTTTCTATCCTTACCAGAAGCGTGGCAATAGTGTTCATAAACAAATGTAGTGTTTTGAGAAAAATCACATGTTTGTTTCAACTTTGTAAACGCTCTAGCGGCTAAAGTATTCGACGTAGGTGGGTCAAATAAATAGCATCGGTTAGATAATTTAAGGATCTTTAAGAAAAGCCCTCAACCAATTTGCTATTCCTACCAGGAGCCTGACAATAGCGTTCACAAAAAATGTAGTGTTTTGAGAAAAATCACATGTTTGTTTCAACTTTGTAAACGCTCTAGCGGCTAAAGTATTCGACGTAGGTGGGTCAAATAAATAGCATCGGTTAGATAATTTAAGGATCTTTTAGAAAAGCCCTCAACCTGTTTTCTATCCCTACCAGGAGCGAGGCAATAGTGTTCGCAAACAAATGTAGTGTTTTGAGAAAAATCACATGTTTGTTTCAACTTTGTAAACGCCCTAGCGGCTTAAGTATTCCACGTAGGTGGATCAAATAAATAGCATCGGTTATATAATTTAAGGAGCTTTTAGAAAAGCCCTCCACTCATTCTCTATCCCTACCAGGAGCGAGGCAATAGTGTTCGCAAACAAATGTAGTGTTTTGAGAAAAATCACATGTTTGTTTCAACTTTGTAAACGCCCTAGCGGCTTAAGTATTCCACGTAGGTGGATCAAATAAATAGCATCGGTTATATAATTTAAGGAGCTTTTAGAAAAGCCCTCCACTCATTCTCTATCCCTACCAGGAGCGAGGCAATAGTGTTCGCAAACAAATGTAGTGTTTTGAGAAAAATCACATGTTTGTTTCAACTTTGTAAACGCTCTAGCGGCTAAAGTATTCGATGTAGGTGGGTCAAATAAAAAGCATCGGTTAGATAATTTAAGGAGCTTTTAGAAAAGCCCTCAACCTTTTTTTATCCCTACCAGGAGCGCGGCAATAGTGTTCGCAAACAAATGTAGTGTTTTGAGAAAAATCACATGTTTGTTTCAACTTTGTAAACGCTCTAGCGGCTAAAGTATTCGATGTAGGTGGGTCAAATAAACAGCATCGGTTAGATAATTTAAGGAGCTTTTAGAAAAGCCCTCAACTCATTCTCTATCCCTACCAGTAGCGCGGCAATAGTGTTCTCAAACAAATGTAGTGTTTTGAGAAAAATCACATGTTTGTTTCAACTTTGTAAACGCTCTAGCGGCTAAAGTATTCAAAGCAGGTGGGTCAAATAAATAGCATCGGTTAGATAATTCAAAGAGCTTTTAGAAAAGCCCTCAACCTATTCTCTATCCTTACCAGGAGCGTGGCAATAGTGTTCACAAGCAAATGTAGTGTTTTGAGAAAAATCACATGTTTGTTTCAACTTTGTAAACGCCCTAGCGGCTAAAGTATTCGAAGCAGGTGGGTCATATAAATAGCATCGGTTAGATAATTTAAGGAGCTTTTAGAAAAGCCCTCAACTTATTCTCTATCCCTACCAGGAGCGTGGCAATA